>NC_084517.1:11603925-11631425 GCF_024500385.1 Phyllopteryx taeniolatus | reverse complement strand
CAGGGAAAATAACATTTTAGACCACTGCTATACACCGCTAAATAACACATATCGTGTTATACCTCGTGCCACCCTGGGCTCGTCTGATCACTGCTTAATTCACTTAATAATAACATACAGGCAACAACTTAAATGCACAAAGCCTGCAGTGAAAACAGTGAAAAATTGGACCAATGAAGCAAAGATAGAACTTCAAAGCTGTCTTGACTGCACAGACTGGACTGTCTTTGAAAATTCAGATGGCAGTCTGGATGAATATACGGACACTGCCACATCCTATATCAGTTTCTGTGAAGAGGTGTGTGTAGCAACAAAGTCATTTCGTACATTCAATAACAAACCGTGGTTCAATTCCAAACTTAAGCAACTTCGCCAGGCTAAAGAGGATGCATATTGAAGAGTGGACAGGGCCCTGTATAATCGCACTAGAAACCAGCTAACTACAGAAATTAACATTGCAAAGAGAAACTATGCAGTAAAATTAGAAAAACAGTTTAGCGCGACTCTAAATCATTCTGGCATGCATTACAATCGCTAAACAATTCCAAGCGACTACCCCCCCCCCAGCTGAGAACAATAGTAGACTAGCCGACGAGTTGTACATCTTCTACTGCAGATTTGAAAAGGACACTTTCACACCCCACACCCACCCAACCGCACCACCGACCATAATCACACCTCTGACTTCTGCGTTGACCCTCCACGAAAAGGATATGAGACCCATCTTCAAACAACAAAAGATTAACAAAGCGGCAGGCCCAAGACCTTGTGTCCCCATCCTGCCTCAAAGTCTGCGCGGACCAGCTCACTCCAGTCTTCACACATATCTTCAATAGATCTCTGGAACTGTGCGAGGTACCATCCTGTTTCAAACGCTCCACTATCATCCCAGTCCCCAAGAAACCTGCAATCTCGGGTCTGAATGATTACAGGCCTCTCACCTTGACATCTGTGGTCATGAAGTCTTTTGAACACCTCGTGCAGGACCACCTCAAGAGGATCACAGGTCCCCTGCTGGACCCCCTGCAGTTTGCTAACGAGCAAACTGGTCTGTGGATGATGCAGTAAACCTGGGACTGCACTTCATCCTAGAACACCTCAAAGATCCTGTTCGTTCAGCTCTGCGTTCAACACCAACATCCCCGAACTCTCTCCTCCAAGCTTCTCCAGCTCAGCGTCTCGCCTGCCATGTGCCAGTGGATTTACAGCTTCCTGACACAGCAGGTGAGGCTGGGAGAGGCCACCTCATCCACACGCACAATCAGCACCGGGGCGCCCCAAGGTTGTGTCCTCTCTCCGCTGCTCTTCTCTCTCTACACGAACAGCGTGTTGACAGGAGAGCTGTGGTATGGCCGACACAACCTGGAGCTGAACACACTCAAGACTGTAGAGAAGATTGTGCACTTCAGAAGGGCATCCTTCGCCACAGCTGCCCCTCACGCTGTCCAACTGCCTTGTGTCAACCGTCAAGACCTTCAAGTTCCTGGGAATTACAGTCTCTCAGGACCTGAAGTGGGAGTTCAACATCAACTCCATCCTCAAAACGGCCCAGCAGAGGAAGTATTTCCTGCGGCCTCTGAGGAAGCACAGCCTGCCACAGGAGCTGTTGAGGCGGTTCTACACACCGGTCATCGACTCAGTACTGTGTTCTTCCATCACAGTCTGGCTTGGTGCTGCTACAAAAAAAGACAACCTCAGACTGCAACGGACAATGAAAACTACTGAAAAGCTTGTCAGTACCCCCCTACCCACCCTTGAGGACTTGCACGCTGCTAGAACCCAGACAAAAGCATGTAAAATCCTCTTGGACCCTCCACATCCTGGTCACCACCATCTGCACCATTTGCACAGTCGACTGAGTAGTATCTGCAACATTTGCACAATCGACATTGTCACAGATTATCGCACTACTAGTCACTTTAAACTGCATATGTTTCTTGAAGTCTCGGCGCCCTTTGCACTCTTGCTCTATTCGTCATTCATCCATCCATCCATTTTCTGAGCCGCTTCTCCTCACTAGGGTCGCGGGCGTGCTGTAGCCTATCCCAGCTGTTATCGGGCAGGAGGCGGGGTACACCCTGAACTGGTTGCCAGCCAATCGCAGGGCACATACAAACAAACAACCATTCACACTCACAGTCACACCTAGGGGCAATTTAGAGTCTCCAATTAATGCATGTTTTTGGGATGTGGGAGGAAACCGGAGTGCCCGGAGAAAACCCACGCAGGCACGGGGAGAACATGCAAACTCCACACAGGCGGGGCCAGGGATTGAACCCGGGTCCTCAGAACTGTGAGGCTGACGTTCTAACCAGTCGTCCACCGTGCCGCCTATTAGTCATTCAAACTGCTCTAATTGCTAGAGGACTCTGCACCTTTTTGCACAAATTATCAAAAAATAATAATAATAAATTGTACCAGCATTACCAGATTATTAGCAACCTTTTATTGCTCAGTGATTGTTTTTCTCAATGTCTTTATGTCTCAAAAGTATTCTCTGTTAATTGACTGTTGTCGTACTAGAGCGGCTCAAACTACCGGAGACAAATTCCTTGTGTGTTTTTGACATACTTGGCAAAATAAAGATTATTCCGATTCTGATCTTGATCACGCAAACTCATTGTTGCTTACTGGAATAAGAAAAACATTACATGGAAGCAAATTAGCAAAGCCAGAACATGAAAAGAGATGACGCTCAGTGGGTTAAATGTAATTAGCTCCTCGAATTAAAAGACATGAGGCTACCAACCATATTTATATACAGTATTTTACAAGGTACAATGTGGATGTTTTCAAGCAAGCTATAATAAAAACTCAATTTTCGGTGGAAACTTGTTCATTAAAAAACAGACCCTATTACTGGCAAAACAATCAAATTGTTTTTTTTCCCCACCAAATGATAATCCTTTACAGGTAATTTCTGTTTGAATGTGCGTGGAAAGAAATAAACCAAAACAATACAATTTTACCATGAGAAATTTTTGACGCTTATATTCTTTACCAGAAAGTTGTGTGCATAATGACTACCAAGGAGAGAGTTTCATTGTATATTCCCAAATAATTTCTTGACATAAAAATGTGCCGTATTTTCTCCGCATATTGTATTAAAACTTGACACGCAGATCACGTTAATGCAACGTGTGTATGAGTATATTCCTAAATGTTAAATGTGTTGTGGGGAACAAACAACCAAGCGGCCTTCACATATTTTACACATATTTTACACACATGCAAATGTTGAATTGTACGTGTGATATCACAGTTGAGTGTTTTTGGCAGTATATTTCCATGGCTAAACCACATAGAGAGGAAGAGACTCACTCCAAGTTTCTCTCTCACATAGGGGTAGTATTGTATATGTGTGTTTGTGTGTGTTATCACTGTGGTTTCTCTGTCAGGACTTTTTTAACAAGGAGCCAATTCCCCCACAGGGAAACTCTGACAAAATAACATCATCTCCCTCTCCCTCCCTACCTCTATCTTTGTCTCTGTGTTTGCCTTGCTCTCCCACTCTAATAAGTCCAATATTTTCTTCCAGTGTCTTCCATTAGTTTCGTTAACTTACTATCCAAGAGGTCTGTTTTTTTTTATACCTATTCTCCCATCCAGATGTTTGCCAACCACACTCTAGATCAGCGGTCTCAACCTTTTTTGTTCCATGGACCTGTTTGTCAGACATGTTTGGATTGAGCACCATATAAACACATAAAACAAATGATTAAATATTAAACTAATTATTTGAGATTGTTGTCACATCTCCGTTGGGCTACTTCTACATTATGCGTGCAGTCACAGTAGTAGTTGCGTCACTCTGCACTATTTGCATATCTGTTGTTGACCAATACTGCTTGAGAAGTATCTGCACTATTTGCACAATTGCCGCTGTACCAGATTATCGCTCTATTTGACATCTCAAACTGCTCTAAATTGCTAGAGGACTCTGCATCATTTGCACAATTGTGCCCCCCCCCAAAAAAAAACGATCTTAGCAAAACCACATTAACTGTAACCTTTCATTGCTCAGTGACTCTCCGTACTGTGTTTTATGTTTTTATGTCTCCAAAGTATTTTTTGACAAATGGCTGTCTGTTGTCATACTAGAGCGACTCCAACTACCGCAAACAAACTCCTTGTGTGTTTTTGACATACTTGGAAAATAAAGATGATTCTGATTTCGATAAATGTAGTGATAGCGGGAGGCTTTCGCATGTTTCTCTTGTTTCCGCTCCCATCTTGCTTTAATCTTTGTTTAGTCTCAAAAAATCTCCAAAGGCTTGTCCTCTAATGCCATCTGGGAACATGTTTGAAGTGCTATCGGCAGTTGAAGGTTAAGATTGTAAACAAATGGTGGAAAAAAAAAAGAAGTCACTAGCGCTAAGATAATCCACAAATAAATATCAAAGCTAGAACAATGTATTCGCAGACTCGCAGCTCCCCTTTGATTAACTCAATAAAATATGTTTTGTTCAATCTCTTTGCGCAGCCACACGCTTTTCCCATGGACCCTGCTCTACAGTAGATTATTTAAATCAATTAGATTGTTAAACTTTACAGTGTGGCATGGGGGTGATTGGACTGCCTGGAGAGCTGAGCCTTAATGTCAACTGTCAATTGTAATGTCAACGTTGGCAAAGCCTACATCATGAGACTGCAGTAAAATAAAGAAAAAGAAAAAGAAAAAAACTTTGTGTCATTGGCAATTTAATTACATTTGATAGCTTTCTGCAAGTCTATTTTATAATATCATTAGTACATGTGGTGTGCATTGTAAGTGGATCCAAACTTCAAGTGCAGCACGATATTTAACCCCCCAGGGCACATGACTTCATTCAGCCTCTGACAAGTGTTATAGAAAAAGTGCTTAAATTGATGGGAGAATGCGTGCCAGGCCAGATTTGATTGGGGAAATCCACATTTTATGTTTGCTCCAACCAGATTGCATATCTGCCATGAATGTGCGTAAATGACAGATTTAAGTCAACGGAACTCCAGCAGCCTGTGACCCTAGTAAGGATAAGCGGTAAAGAAAATGGATGCGCGACTTTTCCCTCTTACACACTTGGGAGAATATGGCCCTATGTTCCCAAGGGGAGATTAAATTTCCATTACATTCGTCACAGAATTTCACGACTTTAATGCGTTTTGTAAGGAGATCCATAAACATAACGTACTTTGATTTATTTTCCGTTTGAGTTCATATCGTATGAATGAAAGAGACCACAATGATGGTAACGTTTGTCTATTCGAAATGCAGTCTCCCATAAACCATCAACTATACAGATAACTAACAAATCAATGGACAGACAAATGAAAACACGATTTTGCACGATTCGTCAACCTCAGTGGAGATCAATAAGGGCAAGACATAATTTAGCAAACAGGTTACAATGTTATTAAAGCAATTACAACATACTAATTTAACTTCAAAGGCAGCATAGTAGATGGAAGGTTAGCATAACTGCCTCTAAATTCTCAAGTATTCTGGCTTCCTCCCACATTTCAAAAACATACTTGTTAGGTTCAGTGATGACTCTAAAATGGCAGTAGATGTGAATGAGAGTGAATGGTTCTTTGGCTATATGTGCCCTGCGATTTGCTGACAACCCATCCAGGGTGCCCACCACCTCTGGCCCAGTCATCTGGGATAGGCTCCAGCATACCCGCAACTTGGATGAGGATAATTTACCTCACGACAACCGCTTCAAATGAGAGGCATGACACCTCAGAGTGTGAATGGTTGCTTTACATGGTGCCCTTTGATGACGTGGTGAAGAGTCTGAAGGCTACCCTGCCTCTTGTCCTAAGTCATCTGAGATAAGCTCCAGTTCCTCTTTGACTCTGAACAGGACAAAGGCTTCTTCATACTCACGCGGGCGGTGACCGAGCTGACGTCACTGCGGCTGTCACGGGCGTAATTTGCCTTTATACTGGAGAGCAACCCACACGCGCAGTTTTGAAAATATACTGCAGTTTACCTCCAACTCGGGGGTGTCGCAACAGCTGGTATTGGCTAGGACACCACAGGGTGGAGTTTCCTCTGCATTTTTCTGGGCCATTTCTGGTAGCCGTTTTTACTTTCCTTTCAGTAACAAGTAACAAAGCAACAACAATGGCGACCGTGCAACAGTGTCTGCTAGAACAAATGGACCTTGATGACCAGATGATACGTTTAATTATGCTGCAAAATCGATCAAGAAGGCGGCGGCATAGGTGGTATGTAGAACCAAGGGGCACGCTGAGGACGTCATCATACCATGTGACTAAAATGGACCAATCACAAGAGATGATCTCTGCAGAATTCTACACGCAGCTACAATTTTTTGCCGCTACGCAGACGGGCCGCGCGGGCAAATTCGTCGGTCACGTGATGCAATGCGGGCGTCGTCGGCTGCGCGAGCGCGGGAGTATAAAGAGGCCTTAAGATGTAGAAAATGGATGGATGTTGAGTTATCATTCCCTGGTCATCATTATGAAAGTTGGCAAGTTGCCAGCAGCAGCACCAGCCATCGTAATTATTCTCTTCATTTTAGCTGTTTTAGCGCTCTTGCTCTCCTAATCTCATCCTCCAGCATCGCCTCCTTTTGCTTGCTGCTTCTTTCTTTGGTGTCTTTTTTTAAGGTTTCTTGTCCTACTTTCCTTTTTGCTTTGTACCCAATTATCAATTCCTAGCTCCTGACTGTCATTCTCTGTGGATGTACTCCTCCTACTTAATCCTTACACATTTAAAAGAATGCATGAATAAAATAAATTACATAAATTAGCAAAGGTATAATCACAATAAAATACAAAATTGGATAGTATAAAAATTTGCATGTAATGGACGCCTCCCCCCATTTTTTTATTTTTTAATTTATTTATTTTTACATAATCATCTGTAATGATAGTTTAAACCCTACACATACAGCAAACCATGATCCCAAAACTTTAAAATCATTTAATTTCAAACTCTTACAAAATTACCCTTAAAAATAAATGACTTGGCGACACAGTGGCCGACTGGTCAGTGCGACTACCTCTCAGTTCTGAGGTTCGGGTTTTACGACCTTCATTTATCTATGTGGAATTTGCATGGTCTCTCCGTGCTTGCCTCGGTTTTCTCTGGGTATTCGAGTTTCATCCCGTATTCCAAAAACATGCATGTTAGGTTAAATAAAGATTAAATTGTCCTTTGGTGTGAATATAATCAGCACCTCCAAATCTGAGACCATGGTCCCCGGTCGGAAAAGGGTGGCGTGCCCTCTCCAGGTCGGGGATGAGATCCTGCCCCAAGTGGAGGAGTTCCAGTATCTTGGGGTCTTGTTCACGAGTGAGGGAAGAATGGGACGGGAGATCGACAGGCGGATCGGTGCAGTGTCTGCAGTGATGCGGTCTTTGTATCGGTCCGTTGTGGTAAAGAAGGAGCTAAGCCGAAAGGCGAAGCTCTCAATTTGCTGGTTGATCTATGTTCCTACACTCACCTATGCTCACGAGCTGTGGGTTGTGACTGAAAGAACAAGATACCGGATACAAGCAGCCGAAATTAGTTTCCTCTGCAGGGTGTCCGGGCTCTCCCTTAGAGATAGGGTGAGAAGCTCGGTCATCCAGGAGGATCTCAGAGTAGAGCGGCTGCTCCTCCACATTGAGAGGAGCCAGATGAGGTGGCTTGGGCATCTGATTCGGATGCCTCCCGGACACCTCCCTGGTGAGGTGTTCCTGACACGTCCCTCCGGGAGGAGACCCCGGGGACGACCCAGGACACGCTGGAGAGACTATGTCTTTCGGCTGGCCTGGGAACGCCTCAGGATCCCCCCGGAAGAGCTGGATGACGTAGCTGGGGAGAGGGAAGTCTTGGGGTCCCTGCTAAAGCTACTCCCCACGCAACCCGACCTCGGATAAGTGGTAGAAAATTGATGGATGGAAGGATGCCTTGCGATTGGCTGGCATCCAATACAAGGTGAACCTCTCTCGCCTAAAGCCAGCAGACCCGTGACCCAAATGAGGATAAACGGTATAGAAGATGGATGGATGGATGGATTGGGTGGATAAATGGTCTGGCTTACAGACGTTTTGATTTTTTTTAAAATGCACCAAAAGTCCAGGGATGGTGGCATACAGTACATACCGTTTCACAACATCTGTGATTACCAATTACACTTCCCTATTAATCGTTTTACATGTTTTAGCGACACGGTGAAGTACTGGTTAGCACATTTGCCTCACAGTTATGAAGACCCGGGTTTTTCGCCTGTGTGGAGTTTGCATGTTCTCCCACCTGTTTTCTCCAGGTACTCCGGTTTCCTCCTACATCCCAAAAACATGCATGGTAGGTTAAGTGAAGACTCTAAATTGCCCATAGGTGTGAATGTGAGTGTGAATGCTTATTTGGTTATATGTGACCTGCGATTGGCTGGCGACCAGTTCAGGATTTCTCGCCCAGAGTCAGCTGGGATAGGCTCAAACACGCCTGCGATCCTAGTGAAGATAAGCGGTACGGAAAATGAATGGATGGAAATTTTTTAGCCTCAGTGATAATTACATACTTTCATTTTTAAATACATATATTACCTGCCTGTCAGACCTCTACTGGAGTCTTCCATAATGCTGCTGTTTGCTGTGAAGCTATCATCTTGGTGGCCAATGCTAACTACTCCTCCACTAAAATTTGCGATTAGGTGAATTTGCGAATGTTGAAACGTGAATCGGTGGGAGTTTGTGGTAGGAAGTTGATGAGCTGCCCAAATGTCAATGCGGTGGTGCTTTATTGAATATTCAGTGCACACATTATCACTCACCCGTTAGTCACAAAGTTAAAAGCAAAAATGAATGCATGATTATGTGGTCGCACTGCAATGGTGGTTCAGAAAATCACAGCGTCCACGTGTGCTACAAAGGATTTATGTGTTTGATGTGTGTGCCAGAAGGTTATATTTCATGCTGAGTTCATTTCATAGCAACAAACAACCTAATCTAAACTCAGACCGAATGGAATAACACTTGTACTGGCAAGAAAAAAAAAAGAAAAAAAACTAATCAAAGGCAGAAAAGGGCAAATTTACACAATGACAAAGCCTACATTCATGGCGTTATATAAAGCAGACAAGAACGTCGTCTATGTTATCAAATAGATGCATTTTGTGTAAGAATGAACAATTTCACAATTTGAATAAATAATTCCCTTATACTGCCTCTGAAAAGACGCAAGCATACCATCTCCCATCTTTTTACCCCACTGCCTCCACTTTGACATACAACAATGTGGAGTTAAATTAATAACCCATAATTTGCTCATAGCAGAGTTGCATCAGTCAGCTGTTATAGCCATCACTAACTATGCTGACAGTATCAGTGATTCATCAGTGCGGTCAGTGACAGACACACACTGACATAGAGAGACCTACTTTGCAGGGGACGCAAACATAGCTGGGTGGTGGTGAGTGGGGCGTGCAAATGGGATGGTTGAAACAAGTGGCCGGAAGATTGATGTGGAGAAGAGCAAAGAGTGATGTCAGCGAGCGAGAGGATGGGAAACATCGAAGAGGGGACCAAGAGGGCAGATGTATTGGTTGTGTTACAGACTAGATAGCACAGGTATAGTTCAGCATAGATGGAACTCGCATCATTTGTTTTATTTTCACAAGATGAGGCGATTGAAGTCACCGGCAAGTACATTTGGTACATCTCCACAATTGTATTACATTTGGTGCTATATCTTTAAAAAAATAATAATGCTCAGTTTTGACTGACAAAGAGATTAACAATTTTACAGTGGTTTCATTATTGTGGTTGCAGGTTGTGCAACAATAGATTGTGGAATTTTGTGGAATTATTGGTTGTTCTTGTCTTGAATCAATTGAAGCACAATGGATGTATTACTTGGGTGCAACCAGCAGGGGTGCGGTTGATTCAGCATCAAATAGTTTGGTGTTGACATCAGACGTCTTTAATATTACAATATTTTTCCATCCCAAAAATTTTCTCCTGTGTTACGTGCACCAAGCGAAACCTTTTTTATCAACAAATTAAGACAGAGAAAGCATGAAAAATTTATGAAGTGTTAATCAATTCAAATATTATCAAGTGAAGAAAGTGTAAAACTTTGATAAGCGCTGCCTGCTAAAACACTATACGATCTGTTTAAATCTCTGTCCAAACAAATTACTGCTTCATCATTGTTCACCACTGATATTGCAATGAGCAAAGGAAAGAAAGATTGAAAGTGAGCTTTTTTTCCCCGTATAGATCCATGCAGCATTGCAAGCACACTGCTTTTCCTTTACAATGACAAAGTGCACTGTAAGAACCCCATCATCATCTCTAAGCTTTCCCATTTCCCATTTGATTGGATGCCAGTTGGGCCTGAAGAAACTGCTTTCATTGGCCAAACAGAAGGACAGCACCCCAGGGAGAAATCCATCAGGCCAGATTTCCCGGTACACCGGTATCGTCTTAGTAATAGGGAGGGAGGCGGGTTTTCACTAGCCTCATGGCGGTGCTCCCTCAGGCTGGATGGCTGCTTGGCGTGGGGTCTCCCCTCTCATGCCCTGCGGCTGGGTTCCCCTCCCTTATCTTTCCCTTGTCGAGCACCCCTATCCACCCTCCTTCCCATCAAACAAGGGACACTGTCTCGCCCTCAAACTGGGCAGGGACTGGGTGCATTGTGGGCCCTGGTCTGCTATTTGGTGGACTCCTGGGCCCGACGCCGCCTCTCGATTGATGGGGTGGGGTCCTCAGCCTCCGCGGTGCAGGCACAGCAATTACAGGACACTTCTGTCAGTCATTGTGCATACAAAACAGTGTCAATTCACTTGCATGTGTCCACAGACACACACCCCTGGAACTTATTCGCTGGGTGTGGAACCACTCACTCATTGCGACAAATAACTTATGAACTTGGGTATCCCCTCACTCATAGTCTGGTCCGTTTATAATTTACATAGCCACGCCCACCGCACTTCAGTTGTATAGCCAGGTTCACGACCGTTGTCCTGCATGCTTCCCCTCCTGTCCTGTCCTTCCCTCATAGGGTGTAGCACCACTGCCCCATACAACACTCATATCTAATGTGTCATTGTTCGAGGTATATAATGATTTACTTTCCTCATCTTGTTTACAGCTAGTGTTTTGTCTTTTGTTGTCTTCTTTTCTCAGTCCTCTCTCGAAATCTTGTTCTGCTCGACTGATCGACTGATTCGCAATAAATATCCATTAAAATACCGAGAAACCACAGCAGCACCTTAATATGTCCACCGTGACACAGTAAAACTGTTCAGGCATAAAAGGGATACAGATCCTCCTTTCTACTTGACCTAACAGGATGACAAAAAAAAAATAAAATAAAATAAATAAATAAATAAAAGTGTACAGTTTTACAGTTTTCCGGACCAGTGGGGTACATAAAAGTGTGATTTACATCAGCCCAGTCGGAGAAAATACCTAAAAATACCAGTTACAATGCCCTTTGAAGACAGCTTTTCATTAATAGATTTTAAGGTATTTTGGCTAGGTTAAAAGTGCCATTGTTTTTGGGCAAAACACATCCACATTTCCTAACTGTGTATACAAGGTACTTTTATTGTCAATTCTTCAATATCCGTAACACATACAGAGGATTGAAATTACGGTACTCAAGTACCCGCGGTGCTACAAAAGCATAATAATATAAAAAGCTAAATAAACTATAGTATATACAGTGTAAAAAGTATTAATTGAATGTGCCAATATCAATCGATCAATATCAAGTGAATACCTTCCACAAAAGATTGGAAGGGTTCTTCAGGGTTTATTGGCAACTTTCACTGCTTTTATTTCCATCCATGTAAAGTAATTGCGAACATTCTATCTAACACTCTATTCTATTCTAAATTAAAAAAAAATATAGAACATGTATATTTCCTGTTCAGAAAGTCAAGAAAAAGGATAGGCTGTCCCCGCCCAAAAATATGTAAAGTGAACCCTTATCTGTGGTGTGTCAAATGTAAGACATTTTTATTTTCACTTTACAGGGACTTTATTGTGTCTGAAATAGAACAGAATAGGTCACGGCTTTTTTGTGTGATTATATTAGCTTTAAGTTTAATTAAATGGACCCAGATTTCTCACTGAGAAAGAACAGTGTAAATTGAGAGAGACAGAAGTATTTCAGCATTCATAATTTTGTAACATTTTTGCTTGGTGGTGTGCTGTGAAATCTTTCTCATCTAAAATGGGAGCCTTGGCTCAGTAAAGGTTGTGAAGCATGGTTTAGATGCTTATCTCCTTGAGTAGTGTAGATGGAAGGCATTTTACCAAGAGGTGAAATCTGATCAGATCAGCTTGTAAACTGTGTGCAATGCTATGATTGGTCTTCAGTTATTGATCTCACAGGTGACACAAGTCTAGGCCTGATAGGACACCTGTGTTAATACCCTTAAATACATATGTGGAATATTGTTCTGCACTTTGGCATACAGATAAAGAAAGGAAGCCTTGGGAAACAAGCCCACAGAATGAATGCAGCTACGACAAGGACATACGTAATTGTAGGGAACATAGTGAAAGTGCAAACGGTCACAGAGTCGACAAGCAACTGTGACGGAAAACAAAAATGAGTCAGCGATGACGCTGGTTGGAGGCAAACAAACATCTTGGAGTATCGGGGTCGTCCTCATGCAGCCTTGCTGGAGGACTGAAGACAGTAATATTATCTGACTTGAGTCGTGAGTGGACACAAGCATCTCTGGCTCTTTGCTCTTTCAACAGAGAGGGAGCGACTCAACTGGGTCAAATAGACATTTGTAGAGCCAGGTTTAATTAACACAGCCTCTTTGGTGGGCCATGGACCATAATGTTTGCGCAATGGAGCTGATAAACCAAAACAAGTCTCCTAATTTTTCTTCTGACAGTGAAGGAAAGCCTTGAACATATAGAATGATAGGAAAGACTGAGAGTAAATATTTACCATATTTTACACACCATAAGTCACAGTTATTTCATGTTAGCTAGCTGGTCATGCCAATATTTCCAAGTGACTGACGACAAGAACCTATTTCTGTTGCCGACCAAAAACCTGTCATTATATAGGTTGTTATATTTGAAAGCTATTTGCCAACTACAGAAAACAAGAAAGAAATCAAACTATAGCCAGAAAATATCTCAAATCTGTAAGAACTACAATAGCATTGAGAGATCAGAGAGCTGACCTCTGCCAAGATTGAACTGCTATCAAAGGAAGTGTGAATTTGGGTCTGTTTGTCCACCTGCATTGTGGTGAGCAGGAGTTTCTGTAATAAGTGTGCTCTGACAAAAACAAAGCATCAACTTGCCTAGTCCTTAGACACACACAATGTAAAAGATAGGGATCTATGCCCTGCTAACAGCCTTAGTTAACATCTGTAAACACATACTCATTTCATTAAACACAAATACAATAATATACAAAGACATAAACAATAAGCTTTTGTAACACAAATTATAACGAGGTATACCAAGGTGGACATAAAACGACGCGGGACCTTACCAATGTTCACTTGGAGGATTTAATTGTGATTTAAATGGAAAAAGACAAAGTCCTCTGACAAAAGTGAACAAAAATAATTGAGCACAGAGGGTTTAAGGGTCTACCAGTTTCAAAAAGTTAGTATTACCATTTCAATCACTTCTGCTGATAATGACTCTTTGTGTCATAGTTGTCTCTCGTTTTGTCCCATCCTATGTGTGCCGCAACAGCAAACAAACGGATAAAGGAGTCAAATGGTAGGAAAGGAAGATGACACTCCCGTGAAAAAGAAGACGTCAGACGCAGAAAAGTTACAGTAACACTACAGTAATGTGCATCGGTTGCTGATTTATTTATCTTTTACATTCAAAGTAAGGTTACAACAAGTTTTTCATTTTAGCAATATCATTGTACCGATAACTGGTAATTTTGGTCACTGTAGAGCAGGGCTGCCCAAACTTTTTTGCCCCACGATCTACTTTTCAAGCAGCCAACCTCCCGCGATCTACCTTTTTTTGGGGGGGGTGGGGTCCGCGACCATGTCGCCGGTTTGAGAGCGCAGAGCGCTACCAGTGAGCTAAAATTCTGGGCCGCTGACACAGCTCTGCACCAATGTATGTTGATGTACCTTGCATCACCGCATGAGCCAATCTTGCACAACACAACATCCATCCATCCATCCATTTTCTGAGCCGCTTCTCCTCACTAGGGTCGCGGGCGTGCTGGAGCCTATCCCAGCTGTCATCGGGCAGGAGGCGGGGTACACCCTGAACTGGTTGCCAGCCAATCGCAGGGCACATCGAAACAAACAACCATTCGCACTCACAGTCATGCCTACGGGCAATTTAGAGTGTCCAATTTATGCATATTTTTGGGATGTGGGAGGAAACCGGAGTGCCCGGAGAAAACCCATGCAGGCACGGGCAGAACATGCAAACTCCACAGAGTCGGGGCCGGGGATTGAACCCGGGTCCTCTGAACTGTGAGGCTGACGCTCTAACCAGTCGGTCACCGTGCCTTAAATGAGGAACGCTTCACGAATTTGCGTGTGCCGATGAGGCATATGCATTTCGAAAATGTCATCGTGAAAAAATACTCCTCGTCCCATTCCGTATGAAAGTGGTAAGTTTTTGTCTTCTTACTTGGTCCAGCTCCCCCACTCATTTGTATACCCGTTCTTAAGTTAAAGAGAAAACACCGAGAGATAAAAATTGGAGGTAACTCACTGACTAGCTTGTTAGTTTTGACACACTTGGCGCTGTTGTTTGTGCATCAGCAGTTACCTTTTAGCAGCGTTGTTTGCGCATGTGCGTGACCTAAGTGTCAGAAAAATTCTGATATCATAGATTATATATTTATATCAATCAAGCAACAGAATGGATAATAGGCTGATGTCTTTTTTTTTAATGTCACTACCAATACTACCTTCGCGGTCGACGCATTGAGCACCTCTGCTGTAGAGTGTGATGTAAAATTTTCTTCTCAAGTGGAGCACTACATTTTTGTTTGTCTGTCTGTATGGTAGTTTGCGAGATGCTTTCTAGTTGATGGGGAATGATGCAAGATGTTACGATTACCGAACTGGTTTACTGTATACTATTTGCAGTCCCATACGATACAACAGCAGAACATTCACAAATGAGTTGCAATGTACAAAATACAATTGTTACATCTTTAAGACTAATATAATCTAAAACCAGATTATAATTATTTTATGTGATACCATAAGCATTTATCATGTGTTACAGCAAAATTATATGGTCTGCACCCTAGGTTAAGATAGATCCTTCAATCGTAAATTATTTAGTCAAAAATATTTGTAACTGGATCGTCTTTATCCAAAAATAATGTTTTGGACACAGTCTGTCCCATTGGTTAGCAACTAGCTTCAATAAAACATGATCAGAGTTAACTCCTATTCATAAAAGGCAGTATTGTAAATACAATAAGGCCACAGCTACAAGTTAAATACATTTAACATTTTGTCAGAAATTCTTTGACAAAATATCAACTTAAATATTTTCTCAGTTGTGCTAGATTTATCAGCAGGGAAAGTGGAGCTGACCCACTTTAAAGATCCTCTGTAGTTTCAACTCTTTAAAGAAAAAGAAAGCTGGGGACGAGAATATAGCGCACTTGTACATTTACAAATAAAGAAACAATTTACATCACCTAATGATGACAGCACTGACCCATTCTAATGCACACACATACAAAAAAAAAAACAAAAAAAAAAAACACTTGCGGTCGTGCTTGACAGGGTTTGTTAGTTTTCTCATTTGATTTGGTTTATTTTAGTCCTGCAAAACCCAAATCCGCGCTCATATGTATCCTCCTTCCATTGTCTCTCTCTTCTTTATTCCCTCCTCTTCCCTTTCCTCTGCTGCTCTACTTTTATGCCTATCTGAACCATTCCCTCTTGTTCTCTCTCGGTGTCTTTGTTAATATGATCAGCACAATCGGCTGGGCCAGATATGAGATACGAGTGATTTGTTTGTGAACTTTCTCCTCAGACCCCTGTGGACGGCTGCAATATTAATGAACATGCATACATACTGTACATGCACGTATACTGTCGGTACACGCGTCTTGCATCTGGGAAAACCAAAGCGGGAGAGACAGTGAAAGTGAACAGTGGTGTGAAAAAGCCTTAATTTGCAAATCAAAGACATTATGAGTCACATATTTATATGCGCCTCAGCCAAGGGGAAAGCTCCTATTCTCTACTCTCCACTTTTAATTTTGCTGCTTTTGTGCATGTGTGTGTGTGTGCGCGCGCATCTGCATCATGTATCTTTTTCTGAAAATGAATAATTGTTCTGTTTTTAGTGTGCACAGCTTTGATTCTATCCTTTGTGAAAGGCTCACTTGAGAGCATTTGAAAAGGTTCTGCAGACACAAAATTAAATGAGCATGTGAGATATATTATTTAAATGGACTGCACTTATATAGCGCTTTATCTACACTATCGAAATGCCCAAAGCACTTTTAGGTTGAGGTAATTAGTTGCACAAATGTTGGTTCTGTCTATACTTCCTATGTGAGGCAGAAGACAAATGTTCTCCATTGTACATTCAAACACAATTTTATGCTCAGTGGAATTTTTTTCACTAGTTTTTATTTTCCAAGTGGGCATAGCTATGTTTAGAAACTTTTAAAAAATTCTCTTTTATATATGAAACAATGAGGCAAAACAACCGAAAAACAGTACTGTCAGGGTGACTATAAAGTTATAAAATACTAAAATGCAAAAACTTATTACCAGCAAATACCACCTCTGAATTTTGAATTTTGCTTTGGAAGTACTCGAAACCAAAGGAGGAGAAAAATATAGATACGAATGGAAAGGATTATACAGTCATGTTTGTAATTATCATCACAATACACAAAACCTCTGTTTGAATGACTAGAGTATTTGTGAGTGTGGTTAAAAAAAATAAAAAAAAGATTTAAAACAAATAAAGAGGTATAACACAGACGAAATGGAAATAAACAGCTTGCATTTCCTTTCTGGGGTATTGTTACTATAGAACAAAAACAAGCACACAGAAAATAAAATAAAAAAAAAAAAAACATTAAATGGAATGTTTAAATTTTACCATTACTGCACACAGACTCACAAGAGTGCAGCATTTATTCTCCTCCAATGTCTGCAGGCTGAAATCACCACACACGCAATAATTTGTCAGCATGCAATGAGAAATTATTCTCACATGCTAGAGAGGAACTGCCTAAAATAAAATATAATGCAGTTTTCACATCATAAATTTTATTCAACTAATTATTCACCAAATAAAATAGGGTAAATGTGCAGAGAAACAATACTTTTTTTTTGTCTGGGAGAAGGAATTGAAGTCTGAACTCTATGGAACACCATTGGGATATGTTGTTATGATGGGTTCTCAAAAGACAGAGTGAGCAGAGTCCCTAATCAGAATCTCCCATCGAGCGCTTTGGGCATTCAGATAAAACTGCAGGATCAAGTGTGTTTTCTGTATTGATCGGAACTTTCAAAGTTCATCTAGATTTGAAAAGACAGATGGAAATTTTTTTTTTGCAGGATATGAGGTACTGACAGTATCACTGTTGTTTCAAGGTAATTAACCTTATTTAGAGACAAAGTTATGTGGTCACCAAAAGAATTGTAATTGTGCTACAATCTAGCATCTAGAATTGACAAGTGTGAACTCTTAGTAATGTTGACTACAAATAGTAATGCACTGTGGTGAATTGAAAACCAACATGCACATTTGGATGGAGCTCATGAAGCTGTAGCGACATTTGTATGGCTGGAAAATGCTGTAGTTCGTCATAGTGTCTCACTTTTTGTATCCATTTCCTACATTTATTCTGCTGAACCTTCACACACATGCTGGAGACATAGGCAGGTTATAATCGGTAATATTGAATTGTTTTTGGACCTGGATTAAAATATAATACATTGGTTTTGCATTTTAAAGGTAGTTTTAAAGGTAGTATGTTCTTATTTATTACAAATTAGATGCAAAGTCCAGATTTTGTTTATATATAATGCATTACACTATGTCATACTGAGAGGTGTTTCTAATATTTTACCTCATTTAGCTACATGAGAGAGTCGTAAGTGGTCATATTATGTTGTGACCGGTCAGAGTAAACGCATGAATGAGTCTTGATAAGTTTGAAATTTCACATTTAGAATACAAATACTGTTCACCTTTGATGCGGTTTACTGGACTTCTTTCATACTTTTGTATTGTGTTTATACCTTCCAAAGTGGTGATTTCAGCAAACTAACTCAGAGTTTACTTTTCAATGAAAACAACACTGGACAGCTTGCAGCAGAACATGGTGGATAAGTGGTGGAAAGCTAAACTGGCAAACCTGACATTAGTGATCAGTAGAGTGTAAAACACTGATTGTGCAGCCAAAATTGTTCATGTTCATGTGTGTCAGCCCCCGTTTGTCCCATTGCTTGTTTTATTGCTTGATCTCTCTCTTCCCCTATCGGTTCTCCCGCATTTGCCCCCATCTCCGTTTCGCACGCTCACACTGCAGTACAGTCTTTATCCTATTATAGCCTCCTTGCTTCTGTGGAGCACTTTTGCTTGTCGACACAATGAAAACTGGCAGGATACATTACTTGGCACACTCCGCTCTGGTTCTACCTCCCACCCTTCCTTCTCCTCTCTCTTTACTCGAGTCTTTTTTGCTTTTGCCTTTCTCCAACTTTCCAATCCATAGCAAGTTTGCTTGTACTTTCACTTGTTATTTTTGCTCTGTTAAATGCATCAGTCTGTTACTCACTGATCCAACATCTGTTTGCCAAAACCACTTGTAAGAAAAATGATTTGCCAAGCTTCTGTTCCATGGCTCCACAGAGGGAGCTTAGGAACTCAAAAGCTTCTCATGCCATCTCGGAAGAACACCCTCAGGACAGATTAGCTATACTAACCCATCCACCCCATTCTGGGTTTATCCCAAGGTCTCCAACCAATTGGCCAAAAGCATAAAAAAATAATTGTAATGTATGGAGAAGACATTCTCATCAGATGCCCAAAGTCCCTCAAGCAACATCTCTATTGGAGGGCCTTCGAGGGAGCTGAACTCCTCACCCTATAATCACATATATTCAGTTTTGATGTTGATCATCAATACGGGTGGGGACCCCTAATCGGCAAACTCTAGGCTCTTCAGTGACACCATATTTTTGTCCAAGTGGTTTAGATTCGTAAAAGCAGCAGATTGGGTTGCAAGAGTAATGACTGACTTGTGGACAAACAGTACATCCAATCAGAGCACTGCCGATAGTGAGTGGCATGTACTCCGCCCAATGGTTGTAAGACGAGTGACGAAAAAAGCCAGCCAATGATGGCACAGCCAGACTGTTCATAAACAGGAGCCCAAGCCATGGCACAGAGGAATACATTAACCTTACATTTTAAATCACTGCTGGAGAGTTTTTGTAAGTTAGAAAAAGTGTACATCTCTTAGGAAAAGAGAACATCTGATCACACTGGAACAGCGTAGTGGAAGCATAACTTTATGCAACAGCAGTTCAAAAAGACCTTTGAAAGAAGCTCAATTTAGCAACTGTTAGAGTCCACAGTTTCATTCTTTGCGGTAATTACAAAAAGATCAGACTTAACAGAATCATATTTGATTCAGCAAAATATTGCCAAAATAGCAAAAAGTATCTTGGAGAATTCTTGCAGTATTAGCAGTGAGGCCTGGATTTATCAGAACAATGACTGATCACTAAAAAAATGTAAACGGTATATTCCTTTGAAAATGAGATTTATCAATATGAAGACAAACAGCGGACTTTGTAGTGGATGCCAACCGAGTTACATTTGCTGTGTGCCTCTCACTGGTGCTCCTGTGAGCTTGGCAAGGAGTCAGAGAAGCCCCTGCTGATGGGAAGGGCTCTGAATAAAGCAGAGGTTTTATTTGACGAGCCCTTCATAGGGACATGATGGCTGGCTGGCATGTACCCAGAGAGTATGCTGATCTCCTTATCTGTCCATTCTGTATCCTATTACAGTATCACCTTCCATCACACTCACCAGTCAAAGGTTTAGAACAGCTTTTATGCTAAGCTGCACATTCCCTTTTTGTCCTTTCTCCTCCCTGCCATCTCTCTCCTCTCTTTTTTCCTCACACCCTCAACGATCACTACATATTTCCCCTCCGAGATTTCACAGCACATCTCACAAAGGTCTTGAACACATGCTATAGATAAACCTGTGCTTTTTGACAACCACAATCATTCGTATTGTTCGTCTATTCAGGTGTTTAAAAAAAAAAAAACTTTTGCAATTAAGCTTGGCAAAGGTAATGAGACGTCCAACGAAGTCCCACAGATCACCACGGATAACCGAACAATCCCATTTTAAAATTGTAAACCGACATAGCCACCAACCTCCTTCATATCTAACATATCTTAATTTAAAATTAAATGTTTGAAAAAGAAATCTCTGGATACCTTCACCCATGTGCTACCCACTCTCAAGTTTTGTCAAAACCGATTATGTAGAACACAAACAGCAATGAGATTGCAGAACTTGCAAATAGTGCAGTGTTAAAGCAAAAACAAATGTAGATTGTAGGGTATCAGTCCACAGTATACTCACTTTCAACAAACAAAACATGAACTTGTTTTTTTGTTTGTTTTGTCCTGTTTGGCTGTTAGGTCAAGCAGAAAAGGGGATCTGTACCCCTTTTATGCCGGAACAGTTTTACTGTGCCACAGGGGAGTTTTTAACCTGCTACTGTGGTTCTTTGTAATGTGATGGATTTTTATTGAAAATTTTCTGTTTTAAAGGGCAGTGACAAAAAAAATAAAAATAAAAGGGAGAGAGCAAAAAGAAGACAACAAAAGACATGATAGTAACTGTAAGAAATATCCATCCATCCATCCATCGTCTGTACCGCTTTATCCTCACAAGGGTCGCGGGCGTGCTGGTGCCTATCCCAGCTACCTTCGGGCGAGAGGCGGGTACACCCCGAACTGGTCGCCAGCCAATCGCAGGGCACATATAAACAAACAACCATTCATGCACACATTCACACCTACGGGCAATTTAGAGTCTCCAATCAGCCTACCACGCATGTTTTTGGGATGCGGGAGGAAACCCACGCAGGCACGGGGATAACATTCTAACTCCACACAGGTGGGGCCGGGATTTGAATCCCGGTCCTTAGAACTGTAAGGCTGATGTGCTAACCAGTCGTCCACGTGCCGCTATAAGAAATACGAGAACAGTAAAGCATGAAATGCCTAGTACAATGACACAGATTCGAGTTGTATGGGGCAGTGGTGCTATACCCTGCGAAGGAAGGACAGGACAATATAGGACAGGACTGGGCAGGACAAGGACAGGAGGAGAAGCATGCAGGACAGAGGTAGTGGACCCGGCTGTACAGCTGACGTGTGGTGGGAGTGGCTGTAAATTCTAAACATCTGCAAGTGAGTGCATGTGAGGGGATACCCAGGAAGTTTGCATCGTTATGAGTTATTTATCGCAATGAGCGAGGAGCCCCACAACAAGCGGATAAATCCCAGAGGTGAGTATCTGCGGACACATGAAAATGAAATGACACTGTCTCACATGCACAATAACCTACAGACGTTACCTGTAATAGCTGGGCCTGCACTGCGGGGGCTGAGGACGCCACCCTACCCACCCGAGAGGTGGTGTCGGGCGCAGGAGCCCACCCGAGAGCGACCCGATGGACGGGACACCACCCACATTGAGGGACCCAGATTGGTCCACCGACCCCACCGAGACGCCAAACTTGATGATTTAACACCATAATGCCACTTCAGCCTTAACAAATGGGAGAAGGTTGGTCGACATTAATCCTTGTTTATTCTGCCTACTTTGCCTTAATAATTACTTTGGTAGCTCTGGGTCTGAATTCAGAGGGTACCAACCATCAAGCCAAACAAACAGATATAGCAAACAAGTTGAGAGTAGGAGAGCGTGACAGGAGGAGTTGCCAGTGCCCACAATGCAAGCCAAAAATCAATGTGGGATTATCAGATCACTGTAGAACATTCCCACTGGTGCAACCAGGTGCAAAAAAAAAAAAAAAAAAAAAAACACACACACAGAAACATGCTTAATGCTTTTATTCATTGTTTAATAGAAAGTACAAGTGATTCCAGGCATGCTTGTTGGCATTGACTGCTTGCAAATAAAAACTGTTCAATCACCTCTTCAGCAAATTCTGTGTTTTTAACACAAGATGAGAGAGAGTAAGAGACAGCTGCATCTGAATCCCTGTTTGTGTTAGTGTTTGTGCATGTGCACGATAGAGCCAGATTGACACCATTATGTCTTCTCTCCCTCCCGCCTCTCCATAAGCCAATTCATCCTAATTACTCTGCTATTAAGAAGCTTTGGATCGGTACAGCTATGACTGTAATTGTGGGGATGATAGTGTTTGAGTGTGCAGAGGGGATGGATTGGGTGGGATTCGATGGAGTGGGAGAGAGAGCAAAGGTGAGAATTTCATCATCTCTCACCAATATCCCCACTGTTTCACCCTTCTTTGCTCCCTTTCCACCCCCTTCATCTTTGCTCTTTATCACAAGCTATAATAGATGCAACCAACCTTGAATTTTTAATAACAAGAAAACAATTACTTCATTCTGTGCAATAATGCAAAACTGTATTGTTTGCTCAATATGGCAATGGTTCGGGATCACTTCTGTGAGGAAAAAAAAACATCCTGTTGCTGGTCATTTTAATTAATATGTTTTTACTGATACATTGTTTTGCTTGTGTCAAACTATTGCCATTTTTTTTGTAAAGCTATTAGTTTGAGACATTCGGTGCAATGTTTCCTGCAGTAAATGAGAAGATTGAATGGGAATTATTGTGGGTTCATTATAGATAAACAACCCCCTAATTATGAAGTAATATCAAGTGAATGGTTTAATAAAGTAGCTGCAGTGTGTAAACTATACTCCACAAAATCAAAGCATCTCTTCATCTCTCTTACTTCTCTTACCCTGCACATCTCCTAGTCCTTCAAATCTATTTTGTTCCTTTTTCTAAGTTGCCCTAAATGTCCGCTATACAACGACTTCCTCTTTTTATGGATGTCTTGTTGGTATACCAGCGTGTGTGTGTCCATGTGCGTGCGTGTTGGCCAGTTAGGCTCAGTGGCAATCAATAAGTATTTGGGCAATGGCTCAACATAATTATAGAGAATCACCCAGGCTGGATTGTGTGTGTGTGTATGTAGGTGTGTATGCATGTGTGTGCGTGTGTGTGCGCACGCCCGCATGCCTGTCAATGGTCACTATAGCCTTCCTTGTTCTTCCACAGAGCCAGCTATCCATCTAAACCAGAGCCCCTCAATTTATGGCCCTGAACTGTTATATTTATGTGTTTTGGTTGGGTCAGGACGTACACCAGGACTTGTGTCCATGCTAACGATACATGGAGAGCCTGAAGAAAAAGGCCCCAAAGTCATTCATTGTCAGGGGAAATATGTTAATCTCTATAATTGCGGTGCCTTAAGCGTTTATTATTTTCATGTTGTCCATTTGTATATTTGTTATTTGAACGGTCAAGTTCATGTGGCTTTTGCATGGGCAGTGATGTCAAAGTGGTTGCAGTAGCAGCTGGGTGTGACTCAAGCGGCGGAATATAGCATCTGTACTGGTTTATCAGTTTCGTTTGGCTGTGTGCGTCAATGACCAAGTTAGTAACGATACACAAGTATACTAACAATGCCATGTTAGAATTAGCCATTACTTGTTGCACCAGAGTGAATTATTTTAGTGTTTTACTTGATGTTAATTGTGAAAGTTACAGTGTATCGATCAAAAAGTCAGCTACAAGTCCTCTCCAAAAGTATTGGAATGGCAAAGTCAATTCCTTTGTTTTTGTTGTACACTCAAGACATTTGGGTTTCAGATCAAAAGATGAATATGAAACAAAAGTTCAGAATTCCAGCTTTTATTTCATGATATTTACATCTAGAAGTGTTAAACAACTCAGGACAGAGTACCTTTTGTTTGAACCTACCCACTTTTCAAGTGAGCAAAAGTATTGGAACATGTGACTGATGGGTGTTTCTAGTTGCTCAGGTGCTGGTTTTATATTGATTGCTTAAACATTAGATAGTTGCTTGTTTTTGGCTTTGGATTTGACCTGTGAAAACTGCATTTTCTGTGAAGAGAACATGAAGACCAGAGAACTGTTTATGGGAGAAAAGCAAACCACATTGAAGCTGAGAGAAGAGGGAAAATCAAAACAGAGCTATTGCACAAACATTGGGCAAAGCCAAAACAAAAAGTTCGAATGTCCTGAAAAACAAAGAAACTACTGGTGTACTGAGCAACAGATATCAAACAGGTCGGCCAAGGGTATCAACAGCAGTTGATGACAGAAACATTGTGAGAGCTGTGAAGAAACACCCAAAGACAACAGTCAGTGACATCACAGCCAACCTCCACCTTGCAGGGGTGAAGGTTTCACAAGATGGCCATACCAGAAGATGCAAACCACTAATCAGCAAAAATAATCGAAAGGCCAGACTGGATTTTACAAAGAAGTACAGAGATGAGCCATGAAAATTTTGGAACAAAGTTTTATTGACTGATTGAGACCAAGATTAACCGCTACCAAAGTGATGGAAAGGTCAAAGTATCTGCTGATGATACAAAACATGCAAGCTCATCTGTGAAGCATGATGGAGGTAATGTCATGGCTGGGCTCGCATTGCTGCTTCTGGAACGGGCTCAATCATCTTTATTGATGATGTAACTCATGATGGTAGCACCAGAATGAATTCTGAAGTCTACAAAACCATTTTGTATGGCAATTTACAGAAAAATGCATCCAAACTAATCAGGAGAAACTTCATCATGCAACAAGACAATGACCCAAAACAAACTGCCAACACAACAAAGGACTTCATCAGGGGGAAAATGTGGAAGGTCTTAGACTGGCCAAGTCAATCACTGGCCCTTAACCCAAGCATTTTACCTCCTGAAGAGGAGACTGAAGGGAGAAACCTCCAGAAACAAACAAGAACTGACAGAGGCTGCAGTAAAGGCCTAGAAAAGCATTTCAAATGAAGAATCCAACAGTCTGGTGAAGTCAATGGGTCGCAGGCTTGATGCAGTTATTGCAAGTAAGGGTTATGCCAGCAAATATGAAATGTTATTTACTTTAAGGTACTGTCCTGAGTTTTCTAACACATCTCGATGTTAATACCATGAAATAAAAGGTGGAATTCTTCTTTTGATCTGAAACCCAAATGTATTCAGTATACAACAAAAACAAATGAAATTGACCTTGCCATTCCAATACTTTTGGAGGGGACTGCTACTTTCGTTAGCAGAAGTGGTGCCCTTTGTCTTTCAGAAAAAAGAGCATAAAACAGTAAGTGCCATGTTATCTGTTGAAATGTTACGAAGATAACATTATTTATGTTACAAGTCATTTGTAAGTGTACTGATTATTGTTATAATTCATCCTATGTTTAGGTTCACTTACCAATCTGTATTTGGTTTTGTTTTTCTCTTAGAAAACCACGCACATGCACACACGTGCGCGCACACACACGCGCACACACACACAGGTATGGAGACATGAGATTAAATAGTCTTCATAATCTCTCGTCTAGAGTAGATGTGTATGAGTGGCTGCAGGCTCTTTCATCAATTGTTACAATAACAGTTGATTTGTTACATAATGCAATGTGTGCTAAAACATTAAATATATCTCTCAAGTTCACCTGTGAAGCTACCATGCTTGATTTATTCAATGTCTTGCGCAGCACTTCTTTACCCTTCAGGCATAACCTGGGTATATTTTCCAACTGAAACGCCCGCAGATCATCAGAAAACATTGTTTGAGATTTTTACTAGTCACAGCCTTGCAAGGCTATGCCTAAGGGCCTTGTTTATCAAGCAGCAATGAAATCAAAACCATATTTTCCTGAATGCATTGATTTACTATGCTGTGACATTCTGAGGAATGAATTGACTTCTTATGGGTAAATTCAATACATGAGAGAGCACTGATTTATTTGTTCTTTTTGAATTGCTCAAAAAGGAGGAGACTTGCGTGACAAAGCTACGCATTTATGGTATATGTGCATGTTTAAAAAGATCATTGAGAATTCAGACCAACGTAACATAAGATAGTTGTGACTTCTCCACATATATACAGCATAATGTGTAATTTCTGATGCTAGCAATTTGCAGTTCTTATCAGTCATGGTTATGAAACAAAAACTAGCTTTCACCAGTGTCGCAAATGTAAAGCGAGCTGTGTCACTTTCTATTTTACATGAAATATGAACACAAAACAAAATATTTACATAAAATGTTTTTATACCACCCTAGAGCAGTGATTCTGATCCTTTGCTCCTCCCAAACAAAAAGAATGCTTAAAACATTACAACTTTGAATTCTCATTTAAGACACTAGTTTCTAATTTGCTTTTGAGCCGTTGAAATTTGAAGGCTCTGAAAACAAGAAATTCTACATGCTTTATCAATGCAACACAAACTTTTTGCTTTTTCATGTTCCAACTGTATGGTTTAGACTAGGGGTAGCTGAATAGAAATGGGTCAAAGGTTCATTTAACTGAAGTCAGTCAGGCCACATGCGATATTACTGTAATAATCAAAACAAAATGTCCTTTTCATTCAAAACAACAAAAATACCAGAAAAAGTAAAGTATCATTTCCATTTAGACATGAAGTGCAACAAGTGGTTAAATAAAACAAAACACGCAACCCAAAACAAGTATGGAAATATGTATTTCTGTCCTCTTATTCAGGGCCTTCACACTTGGAGTGTGTGCCACTGCCTGTGTTTGTGTGTACGCGCGCGTGTGTGTGTGTGTGTGTGTGTGTGTAAGTGAAAGAGAGTGAATGGAGAATGTGGTGACAAAATGGAGCAGGCAGGAAACTGCGAAAATACCATCACTTTCCTTGCAAAGCCTCATGGGACAACAATCAAAGGGCATTTCAGAAAGCCTTTGAGAAGCAGACTCAGTATACCATGTTTGTGTGTATAGGTTTTATGTGTCTGTGGTATAAGGTGAGGGACATCTTACACTGCTTGTATTTGTTTTAAAGTCCCTCTTAAGGGAAAATAAAATGTCTTCTATATGACACGCCACAAAGAAAAGTGTTGTTAACAACCTTTCCAAACGTCAATAATCAAAAAAATGTAAAATACCACCACGTATGTAAAATAAGACTTCAAAATCATTTTAAAAAATACATGTTGGAAGATGCACGGTGGCCGACTGGTTAGAGCGTCAGCCTCACAGTTCTGAGGACCCGGGTTCAATCCCCAGCCCCACCTGTGTGGAGTTTGCATGTTCTCCCCGTGCCTGCGTGGGTTTTCTCCGGGCACTCCGGTTTCCTCCCACATCCCAAAAACATGCATTAATTGGAGACTCTAAATTGCCCGTAGGCATGACTGTGAGTGCGAATGGCTGTTTGTTTGTATGTGCCCTGCGATTGGCTGGCTACCAGTTCAGGGTGTACCCCGCCTCCTGCCCGATGACAGCTGGGATAGGCTCCA